>NC_136058.1:386550416-386557916 GCF_964261635.1 Lissotriton helveticus | reverse complement strand
TCATTCCTTTCATGGTCCCAGGCCCTTTGATACAAACCCCTTTTCCTGTGTGCCCGTTTGTCTTCCTCGTTCCCAGGCCGCCACCTAGCTCTGCGGATACTGTTTATTGCCCCCCCCATACAGTAGGAAGCTTCCCCCATTAAAGGACCCTCGAGTTGATCAAAGCCCCCACCCTATGAGATCCGATCAACCCCCCACGTTCCGTGAATCGGCGGAATGTCCAGCTGCGCGATGATCATCACCTGTTGTGACCGGGGTGGGGACTTCAACTGTAAATGTGTGTGGGAACGGGCCTGAAGGGGAGATTCCGAGGATGTCCTTTCATACTTCAAAGCATTGCAAGAATGTGTTACCTGCAATAAAATTCGTAAACTGTGTATAAGAGACCAGGCCTCAGAGATGCGGTTAGAGCACCTCGTGACGATACTGGCTGTCCGAACTGATGTGTTCTCCTCTGGAGAGAATAAACCTTGTTTCCTGCCTTCCAGTCTCCAGCGCCTGCCTCTTCATTGATTACTATTTTGTGGGTTAAAGAGGCGATACCGCCGGGCAAATATTGATTGTCCCTGACCTGTTTTTACAATTGGCGTCCCAAGCGTGGGGCCCATCAGCGACACGTGGATCCAGTGGGAGAAGTCCTGACGACAGAGTGAACGACTGCAACGATCGGGAGAGCTCTTGCCCAATAGACCCTCGTCTGGCAGCCGATCATCCGAACTTCACTGGTTCTGAACAGACCTCTCTCAAATGATCTACGGTCCTGACTGGGAACCATCAGGAGTGCCGCGAGGAATACGAGGAAAAGAGGACGATCGGGCGCTGGATTCGGAAGATAAGAAACTGTCCATACGGTCCGGGTAAGGTCGTGTAAACACGACGAATTGCGAAATGATTGTTTAATTGCTCGGAAAATACTAGTATTACTCTTTGTCGACTTGTTTGGAGATTCACTGTCTGCAAGCGGAGAAACAACAGGCTCTTTCTCTGTGCAAACAGTGAAGGATAGGTAACGCAGCCAGCGTGCCTATCTTTCTCCCCCACTGATTGATTGTTTATTCACGGATTGTTTTCGGGAGATTTCCCTCTCCCACACTGATTAATTGTTTTTGACCCCGAGCTACTGTTCGCGGATTGTTTTCTGGAGATTCTCTGTCTGCAAACAGGAAAGAACAGGTTCCTCTTTGCAGATAGTGAAAGGGTAGAGGACGCAGACCTTTTGCGGGCCTACTTATTCTCCCCACTGATTGTTTATTGACTGTTTTGTTATTGGTTCATGAGGTATTCACCGCCTGCAAACAACGTAGAATAGAAATATTCTGTCTAGTCTTTGCACGCAGTGATAAGATAGGCAGTGCTGACTTTTGTCCTCGTTGCGAGCCGTCATGTCTGTCTTCTCCCCACTGATTGGTAGTTGGTTCAGCCCGGACCGTTTATTAGAGGTGGACCATCTAGCTCCGCTGGAAGGCACCCCTAATAAAGACATGTTCACAAAATATGGATTAGTTACCATAGCCTACAGTAAGCTGTGGCACAAGTGTACCAAAGAAAATCAAGAGAAACAGTGGCCACTGATAGGATCCTTCGATCTTGATAAAATAGAAACGTTAGAAATAGCCCTTTGTAGTAATAAGACAACGCCTATTATGCTCGACAGTCTCGGTATGTGGCGCAAAGAAGCAATGCAACGAAAGAAAAGAGACGAAGTCAGAGTAGGTAAAGGGATATATCGACAGGACAATCCTAAGACACAACGACCCGAAAGTAATCCCCCGACACTACGCACAGGACGACCAGACTTAGGGCAAAACCAATGTGCTTTTTGTAAATGTTCCGGGCACTGGAAAGCCCAATGCCCGACTCTACTGAACGAGGGTAAGAGCAGAGGGCCAACAGAAATAACAGGCCGGCAGAAAGGGAAAAGGCGTGAGACAAAGATGAATCAGACTGACACGGACAGGCCAGATAGAACCACCACGTTTGATTATGCCCGATGGCACAGATTTCGCCAGACCGATTTCAGCGACATGTTTGAGTCCTCATAGATCGAACAACGCTAAGACGGAAAACCCAGTCTAGCTCTAAGTTACCCGGGGACGAACCCCGTACTACCGCTACTGTTCCCTAACACAAAAAGCCACCCTTTTCGGATAACCTACAGAAACAATACACAGAGTAGTCTCGGACAGATTAGTATACATTCCATTAATGAACTCAAACTTCGAGTGCAATGGGACTGATTACTCTCTGCTGCCCCCCCCACTCTGTAAAAAAGGAAGCAATTACAGGCCTGCATAGACAACCCCCCATTACCCAGACCTGCCTGTCCAAACAAAATACCTACCCCCACTCCGGAAGTTCCCGAAAATGCAGGTCACCGGTCACGCCCATCCGGAAGGTGAAACACACAGCACGTGTGGGGCGGGGCCTGCTGACAGCCATCGATCGAATCGCCAGTGGGATGTCCAGGAGGCACCACGGGCCCGGCATGAAATGGCCGTCCCATCCTCTTCTTTGTGGGGTGGGCTGGGAGGGAGAGGCGACGCGAACGAGCCTCTCCCACCTCCTCGGATAGGAGGTTTCCCAGCCCCGGTCCGGCCATCACAAATACCTCCGCTGAAATTGGTCCAGGTTGGGCTGGGAGGGAGAGGCGACGCGGACGAGCCTCTCCCACCTCCTCGGATAGGAGGTTTCCCAGCCCCGGCCCGGCGCCGAAATCCTCCAGCCAGGCGGCGCCCATACTTGCGCAGCACAGAACATGCACTGCAGCGCCCATACTTGCGCAGCACAGAACATGCACTGCGGCGGCCATACTTCCGCAGCACAGGACATGCACCGCAGGCGGCCATACTTCCGCAGCACAGGACATGGGATGGCGCCGGCCATACTTGCGCAGCACAAGACATACGATGGCCCTCAAGTGTACTTGTGGAGCACGGGATGTGGAGTGGCCATCATGCCTGCCCATGAAAGAGGGCAGCGTGGAGTGCACCGGGAGAGGGAGACGGCGCGAACGAGTCTCCCTCGCCCCCCCAGGTGGGGGCGCCACAGCTGCACCCTAGCCGAATGTCCTGCTCCTACGGCACGGTGTTCCATTTTTTCACCCCAAAAGGTCTCTTCCACTCTTGCAGGCTCGACGAAGGGCGGCTGCTGCAGGGCCTCAAAATGGCGTCTGGGCCCCCTGGAAGGCGGGTCTAGGCCGCTAAAGTAACTCTGACCAGCAGTGTAACTCGGACGCTTGCCCACCGGGGCACGAGCCCCCACCTCCGACAGCATCTCCACAGGCTTGAAGATTCTACAAAAGTCCCCGGAGCCCTCGGCCCCTGCAGGCTTCCGGTGAGGAACAAGTGCCTTGATCGCTAACGAAATAACCACGACATAGCCACCCCTTCTGTTAGCACGAGTTTTTGAACTGCCGAAAAGGACTCTGGTCCAACCACCGGTTGTGGGAAACATTTTGTCCCTGATGCTACTTCCGGACTAACCCGGCCCCGCCCAAAATGGCGCCGGTGTCAATGAGAACTTACGAACACCTCGTGGTGTTTTTGCTAATAAGACTTGATGTTCTGAGATATGTATATGATCCTTTGTACACTTAACGAAAAAGAGGGAGGGTTCACTTGACGAACATGTAAAAAGGATCCTGTTAAAAATGTTGGTTTCAATGTACGATTTATTATGATATTATTGTAACTGATACATAACCTCGCTTATGACACACGCCCACGGTATGCATATAGGAAATCTGATTGCAACTAGTCCGACCGTGCTCCCAATTATGAAATGAATGCCCCTTGATCCCTTAACTATTGATAGATGTTTTTAGTTTCCTGCAAATGAATGAATGAACCTTTTTTACATGTTTTTAATGCTGCAAAATACCCCCCCTTTACTGTACGTGCTTCAGCCATCGCCGTGTCCGGCCAAATACGATTGCACCCTCATATCTACATGCTGAACGATTGTGCAAATAAAGGTTTTCCAAACTATGAACAGGTATTGCATGCTTTTTAAATATGGGATCAGCGGGAGAGTTTTTCTGTGCACCCTGCTTTGCTCTCTTTTTAAGGTTATTAGAAGATGGTTGCTCAGCCCCGGATGGAGGATCGAATCTAAGACACGATACTCTGCCTTCAAATATGCGACTGGCTCAGGAACTAACGCATGGAGAAGGACCTCGACTTCTGAGGATGGGTAAAGTGAAACGGTGTAAATGATAGAATGTTATAAGGGTATGGTACTCAAAGGTACGAGGGAACAGAGTTGGCCGAAGAGCTGATATGCCTTAGGACATCACAGCGTTGGAAAAGACTTAAAGACCCCGATAGCTAGATACATCTACAAACTAGATACCTCGCACTAAGTGCCTCTGATTTTTAACGTTTCCCTACACACGGCCTATAAGGACACACTGCCCCCCCTGGCTTCAGAAACCAAGACCCCAGGGATTCTATCCCGAGGAGATAAGACGAGTATGTGGTAAGTAAAGGACTTTCGTACCCATGCATTTGATATGCTCGAATGTTGTCCCCCTCCCTTCCCCTCTTTTCCTCCCTCTACAGGTTACATTGGAACCACGACTGAGGTATGGTGAAGATCCGAAGCCTCGCCATGTCTGATACATGAAGCGGACTAACGCTGCAAGGTGGCACCTAAGCACACCCACAAACTGCTCTTGTAACGAAAGGGCCAATAAGTTGTATGATATGATGAAACACGATCACCCCTAATCCGTGGTGCGTGAATGGGCACATGTCACGTATGTCTGAGACTATGAGAAAATGTTTTATGCGACTGAAGCGTTGACTTAACTAGTCAATGGACCGAGAGTGCGAGAAGTGCGACACAATGGTGCCTTTTACTCAATGCATGTCCCCTGTACCCGGCCTAATGCTCGTCATGTTGTGTAATGCGCTGAATAGCCTATCTTGATACACGGCCACTCTCCATGTCGCACGTGTACTATTTAGCCTATTGTTGCACCTCTCTCTCTCTCTCTCTCTCTCTCTCTCTCTCTCTCCTCCACACTCTCACTCTTCCTAATGACTGACACCTAAATTGGCAAACCGCCACCCCTGGTGCACCACCCAATTGGCTCCATATACCGCAAGTATTTGCACAAATTTGTCTTAAATAAAATCACCTTGATGCCATGTTACTACCTCTCCTTTCTGCTAAATATTGATGAAACCTAGAATTGGCCAAAAAGGAAAGGACAGGTAAGACGACTGAGGTTCCCTAATCTGACCCGTAAAAAGGGAACTACATGTCAGTGGCTTTTATGATAAAAATGCCTCAGGTAACACGACCTTCCCCGTCCCGAATTGTCTCAATACCCGAACAGTACAGGTGATCGAAACATCCCCACCTTCCCAGAATGCCCCCAGTTTTGTATCAGCTGCCCCGGACGAGAGTTTAAAAACTGTCCCTCACCCCCGGTTGTAAGAGATGGGTCGACTTACAACTAACACAGGCCAGCCGTTGTTCCTAGAAGTGATTTGTTGATGAGCAAGCTACAGA
This sequence comes from Lissotriton helveticus, assembly GCF_964261635.1. NCBI lineage: Eukaryota > Metazoa > Chordata > Amphibia > Caudata > Salamandridae > Lissotriton > Lissotriton helveticus. The sequence continues at coordinate 386,552,399 of NC_136058.1, read as the reverse complement.
GTTTAGAATTCGAGAAATGTCACTGAACGCTTACCAACTGAACTGTGGCCTTCTGCTAGATAACACCCTCATGACACAAAGCAAGACGATAGTCCCTCACCCCAGTTTGCTATGTTCCTAGTTGTTTTCCATAAGACCCCGGTTTTTAATGAAGTAGTCAGGTTGTAAGAGACTCTGTAGGAATTAGAATGATGTTTGCAAAGTTAAGATTAGACCGAAATGAAGAAATTGTTGCAATAAACCCTGCTAAAAGTGAAATGTTTAGCTGAAAGGTAGGAGGCATTGGTAGAATGAAAAATTGTTTAGCCTATGTTCGTTCCTCAGAAAGATGCCTATCAGACCATGGTGATAGCCTGTTGCACTTTTTCGTAACATATAAAGCCCTGGAGAACGGTATAGCTTCGTAAGGCTCGTACTAGGAAAATGGGTCTCTGCCAGAAGAACTGACGTGACTGTAATAAACAAAATGCAATGAATAAGTACCAGATCTCGTACCACGACAATGAATGTAACACCAACAAACACCAAAGAAATAGTTACGAAGGAAAGTTATAGGAAATCCAGCAAGCCCATCATCAATTATTTATATATTGGTTGTGAACCCCAATGTAACGGATGTTCCTCATTTGCTTGGAGCTGGGAGAGAAATAGACTTATGTGATTACCTTCCTCTGCCAATTCTCTAAAGACTGTCTTTTCAAACTCATTTAAGGGTACCACTGTCGGAGGAGAGAGAGACCGGATGTGGGAGCATGCGGCCTGACTACAGATCGTGGAACATCTGCGACATTGGCCAAGGCGAGACCGCAACAGTAAGGAGTCGCAGGACGAGGCACTGTTTCCGACAAAATGAGAGGAAAGGGCTGACTTGATGCCCCTGCTCGATGATCAACGTGTGCCGAAAAGTCCCCGCTCTCTGAACTCGGTCATGGGCCCGCCTACCTAACATTTTCCGTCCCCCTGGTCTGTTCCCGATCTGGCCCTGCTCCATCCCCCCTTTCTCTCCGACCTACCCTAAGGACTACTCACCCACCCCTTCTTCCACCCGAACTCTTTGACAATCGACTCGAAAGGACACGGGGCGAAAAGGACCTTTTTGACCAGGAAAGCGAGGAAAAGGTCATGCCCTGCAACGCGGGACCTAGAATAGAGCTGGACACATAGCTCCACCGCCGGTGCTCCACAGTGCCAACAGAAGACGACAAAGAATGCTGAGAACTCACTAATAATGGTCCATGACCATAGGACTTCCCCTTCGAACAATGACACCCCTGACTATCGTTTTTGCTACGTCTCATTTCTCTCCCAGCCACCATTGTATTGATTATGCTCCAACCGAATACGAAATGAACTTACATATGTAATAACCTATCAGTCCATATTCCGAATGACTATAAGCATCTATGAAATGTACCCAATGCTCTCACTACAGAATTGTTTTTGTCCGATATTGCATTACTATGACTTTCCTGCAACGAGCTTAACGATAGGCCCGCCTCTTAAGACGAAAGATTTTAAATGTAATGTTTATAGCTCCTTCACCTGGGTTCCTACTTCTTTACTTATGACCGCCGCAGTAGACATGGATAGGAAATAGGCCAGCAAGATGTCTTGGAAATGTTAAAGGGAGGACTGTGGAAAATTAGTACGATTTGGTAAACATTATCTGCGCCATCTTGCCTTTTCCCCTGATGCCACACTTTTTGTCGTGCGCACCCGCCATTTTAGGTGCCTCGATCAGAACCACCCTCTGCACGCCACTGGCCCCCACGCACTGGCCACCCCCCCCACTCTCACATGCCTTGGGTCATAAACCCCTCTTCAGCGCAGCTCTGCCTCAGAACCCCATCCTGTTCCCAGCGCGACACCTCCCTTCATTCCTTTCATGGTCCCAGGCCCTTTGATACAAACCCCTTTTCCTGTGTGCCCGTTTGTCTTCCTCGTTCCCAGGCCGCCACCTAGCTCTGCGGATACTGTTTATTG
>NC_136058.1:386529642-386537142 GCF_964261635.1 Lissotriton helveticus | reverse complement strand
AGTTCAGTCCTCCTTCTCTGCATTCCTAAAGCTACTGAACTGCATCAATAGTTTCCGTCATTGTCTAGCCTTTACGTCTCCATGTAAGAGAAATACTGCATTTAATGGTCATTTAATATTCTTCATCACGCACTACATGTAGAATAATGCATGCTCCATTCTTAGAGTCTGTTAGCCTTTACCCCGATAACTTTTGGATTCTATCAACATGTTCTCTAAACATCAGATACTAGATACTGCTTAGGTACATGTCGCCCTGACTCTCCAGACTTCAGTCTCTGCTCCTAGCACAGAGTTCGTAGCCCCCAGCTTCTCCTAGTAACACGTCATTGCCAGTTTGCGCGCACCATTAGGTCAGAGGTCCCGGCTCCTTAGGTAGCCCCCTCCATGTTTCCGCCCCATTCATGACATATTCTGTTACGTTTGCATCACATGTCTATGTATACGCCTCTGTTACACCTACTTTCACCCTTATCTTTCGCGACTGCTATTGACCACACCCACTGCTCCGCCTATCATATGTATTGTAATGCAACTGTTTTAGTATATATGATCGTGCACTGTTATTAAATGTTACGCCGATTCCGATCCTGCCCCCGGCAGCGCTGCCATCCTGTTCCCGTGCAGGTTGTCCTGTTCCTGTCCTTATGCTGTATTAAACCTGCAAAACTCCTACTACCTCGAATCTTGACTCTTATTTATTGAGCTATCTGTTATTCATTTATTCATTCAAAAATAGAGGTATTATTTATTTATTTACCACATAATGGCGCCCGAACAGGGACTTGCCCTTTCCCCCCGCGTCGGTGAAGCCACGCCGACCCCCTGACCCTCTGCAGTCGTGACGGAACTCTTCTGCGCACCGGCAGATATTTCTGCTTTAAGTATCCCTCAGGCCCACGGAGGAGACGGAGGAGGCGGTCCAGCATCCAGACGAGACGGTGGAGGAACGCGGCGAGTCCCGACCAGAGCCCAAGCCGAGAGTCCAAGGTCCGAGGTATCCGGAGACCCACCCGTAACAGAAGTCCGAAGTTCGTCCGTCCGGCGTCGAAGCAGTCCAGTCCAGTCTGAGGCCTTCCGTTCTTGCTGCCCGGTGAGTACCGTTGCTGGGGTAGTATCTAGACAGGGTCAATCTAATTGACTCTGGTCCGTGGGTTGGTGGTACACAAGCCCACAAACGAAGTGTCCACTTCGGTGGATGCGGGTCCTGACGTGTCTCTGTATGAGACCGGTAAGTTTCGTACTGTTTCAGCAGTGCATCTAGTTCCTGTTCTAGTCAGTTCTGTTCTCGAGAAAATTCATGTATTCTGTTTTCCGTTTACCAGGTAGTATTCTGTTCGAACTGTTATTCATAATGTTCTTCATGTATTTTAATGTCGTGGTATGAGTGCGAAGTAATTATCGTGTTTTATTGTGTATTGTGTTGTGTCTAGATTCTAGTTCAGTCATGCCGCTCTTTTCAAAACTGCGTCAGTTAAAAACCAGAAAAGGTCTGCTAGAAGCAGCAGTTCCTGTCCCACCTAGGGACAGTCCAGGTCATTTCATGTATCAGAAGCATGGCATAAGCGCCATATTGTATCTAGATTTATGGGTAGAGTATACCAAACAGTTAGAGGAAAAGTATAGATGGCCCGTATCGGGTACATGGGATGCCGAGTGCATCATGCGAGTAGAAGAAGCATTATGGAAAAAGAAAGCCAGACAGTCACAGAAAGATGCCATTGAGTTATGGCGCAAAGAATCTCATAAAAGAACCGAAAAAGAAATCAGAAAGTCAGAATTAAGTAGAGAATCCTTAGAACGAGCCCAAGAAAGGGAATTAATCGAGATAGGTGAACGAGTTAAAACCGAACAGTCAGACAGACAGAGGCATGCTCTTATTAAGGGTATGTATCCTCTTCTTGCCGAGGGCTTGCCAAAAGCGACCCCAGAGGCATCCAGTAATTTCCCGCCACCATTAGTTCCGACCAAGCTACGTCACAAACCGACCGCAGCTGATATTTTTATTTCGTCCTATTTGGACGACACAGTCCCAGAATATGCAAATCCTGTTCCTGCTCCGCCAGTCCCTGTAAATCAGGCACTTCCCGCTCCTCCAGACACCGGAGTACCTGTTACGGTACCCCCGGTCCAGCCCGCCATACAAGTCCAGCCTACATTTCCATTTCCCACTCTGCCAGGACGAAGAGCATCAGTAGACGACTCTAGTTTAGGGGCCGCAGGGGGAGGTCCTCCTCAAACCCCGCCGCCACACAAGCGTTTAACGTTAGCCGAATTACATGCACAAGCGTCACAGCGTACGCCCAGGTATCAGTCTGTTGCAGAAATAAGAAAAGCCCTTACCGAATGTGGCTATGATCCAGTCCCAGGCGAGGATAATATGGTTTTATATTCATTACGCGTAAGAAAGGTGACCGAGTATCTAGTCACCCTACCAGGTATGAAAGAAGATCTAGACAGAATATATCGTTTCATCCGTACAGGGAATGATCCAGAAAGTATTAGTGATGTCATGTGCCAAAGAAAAGTTGAAGTCCAGCTCATGATATTAAAGTTTCTGATTAATTGTCTAATAAGGGAACAAGATTATCCGACCAAAGATCGAGCCGAAATGAAAGTCCTGACAAGGTGGAGTGATAATATAGCCGAGGGTAAGCACAAGACTATCAGTAGTATAGAGAGTATGTACAAGAAAATCCGTAAAGAAATAATAAGGGTACACGAACAACGTAAAGAAGCACAAGTAAGCGAGAAAGAAAATGACTCTTCTACAGAAGAGGTAGAGGACGAGAATCCCGCCAGAATAGCGTATGTAGGAAAATCTAGATTTCTAGATCGCCATTTGCGCCTAGAACACAAGTCAATTTTTCATCATCCAGCACCAGAACAAGGTTCTCTAGAACAAGTATTTCAAGTTACCGATCACATTCTGAAATCACGAATCGGTTATAGCGAGTTAAGTACCATGCATGAACAAGAATTAGTCCGATCAGCAGTCCGATGGATTACTGATTCTACCACTTTTCCAGACGAAATAGTGGCACAAATGTTTCTGAAATTGCCCCCAGCCGAGCAACGACTGGTGGGTATGTATATGATCCAGCACCTCATTACTTTGTATGAGGGTCAACATTCTGATCCAGGTCCGTTACATGATGTCCTGAACGAGTTACTCCAGTATAGATGGAAAGGTTTAGGTACCGATTTAATTAGTGTCATTTTAGAACAGCGCCACAAATATAGTATGTTTTTGAACCCGCATTTTGTTCATGTCTCACCCCCAGAAAGTAAACCCTTTTACATAGACAGACAGAATCCGTTACGGGAAGTGCATCCAGTTAAGACAGACGGTGGTGAAATGCAACGAGTGTTTGTTTACACCCCGATCACAAAGATGGAACTCTTAGAGATGAAAAAGTTAATTCCCTGTCATGATAAAGATCCAGCAGGGTTCCACCGAGAATTAAAAGACATGCTCCGTATGGGAGAATACACGTATCCAGATATTATTAAAATGTTAAAAGTCTTGTTGCCCGCAGGGGTATATGAGAAACTCAAAGAAAAAGAATGGGAGGTGGGAGAGAAAAAGATCGATTGGGCAGTTCTAGAAGCTGAAGATAAGGCACGAGTACCAGGTACCGGTCTTGGAGATAAATGTAAAGAATTACCTGAACTGTTAATACAAGTTTTGCCTAGGTTATTGACAACTAGAAAAGAAGACTGGGATGCAATCTCAGCCTGTAAACAGAAACAAGATGAAGATATTAGTGATTATTATTCCAGATTTGAGAAATGTTTTACCATAAACAGTGGCCTCAAGACAAGTAGCGAGTCGTACCCTCATCTTTTTGTTACTAAACTAGTCGAGAATTCAAGTCCACAAGTTAAGAATCGAGTTTTGAAAGTCGAAAGTACCTGGCAAGCTAATACCCCGTCCCAGATGTTACAGATGCTTCAATATCACCAGAATAGAATCAGAGAAGAGCAAGAACATGAAAGGAAACGTATGAAAGACACGAAAATGAAAGTACTAGTTGCACAATCCGTTCCTCAAGATAGTCAGAAGAGGGGTCCAAATCAAGCCAGTCATCCTGCAGCTCCCGTTAAAGGGAACTGCAATTATTGTAAACAGCCAGGTCATTTTATAAACGAGTGTGCAGTTCTGAAACACAACATAGCTACCGGTAAGACTAAAGAAAGACCACGTCCGCCTAGACAAGAACAAGTTACACAGACTCCTCAGTCACAGAATGCACCACAGACAGTTACAGCACCGCAGCCTATCGCTGCAACACAGCATGTTACACAGCAGATGTACCAGTATGCACAGTCTGAGTATCCAGAGTATCAGCCATATTCATGAAACAGCCTAGAGAGGGAGGTAGGCTTGCCTCTCATCGAGATACCTGTAGATCAAGAAGGTCCCTATGTTCACAGTCAAGTACTAGGGAAAGACAGAAAGTTTCTGATTGATACAGGGGCAAGTAGGACCACTATAAGTCACGCCGAAGTTCCAGGGGCTCCGCTCTCAGGCTCAAGAAATGTTTCCCTTGGATTTTCAGGAAAACCTATTGTAAATGAAATATCAAAGCCAGTTACTCTAGAAGTAGGTCCATTGTCCCGCACTACTGATCTGTTACTTACTAAGTCATGTCCAGAGAATCTATTAGGTATTAAAACACTGAAAGAGTTAGGTGCAGTTATATGCTGTTCCCCAGAGGGAATACGATTGTTCCTACGTGACTTCAAGGGTCACTATGTATTACGAGATTTTGATCCGAGATTGTCTAATGTTCCACAGCATCTATGGGCGCAAGGTCCAACTGATGTTGGCTTTATGCAAATCACACCCCATCGTGTGACTCTCAAGCCAGGTGTAGTCCTGCCACGAATCAGACAGTACAGATTGCCACCTGAGGCTGTAGCAGCCTTATCCAAAATTATTGACGAGCTCATGGCTCAAGGAGTAGTTGTAGAAACTGACTCCAATGTATGCAATTCTCCGATCATTCCTGTTATGAAACGTACTGATCCAAATGCACCTCCAGTATATCGTTTAGTGATTGATCTCCGAGAGCTTAATAAATATATTATTCCCCAGTATCCAGTTGTCCCAGATATCTCTTCCCTGTTGACAGCCATTGATTCCGAAGCCTCATTTTTTACTGTCATAGACCTCAAGAACGCGTTTTTCAGTGTCCCCATTCATCCAGACAGCCAGTTCCTTTTCGGATTTTGTTTAAATGGAAGGAGCTATATGTTCACACGCGCTCCTCAAGGTTTCACAGAAAGTCCTAGTATTTACAGTCAAGCACTCAAGAGACAACTAGACAACATTCACATGCCAACTGACACTGCCCTGCTCCAGTATGTCGATGATCTCCTGATCACAGCCCGTTCTGAATGTGCTTGCGAGCGAGCATCACTTACAGTCTTGTATTTCCTAGCCGAGATGGGACACAAGGTGTCCCCTTCTAAGCTTCAATTCTGTGTCCAGCAAGTGGTCTACTTAGGACACTTACTGTCCAAGAGGGGTAGGCAGTTGACACCAGACCGTATTCAGTTAATAGCGAGTCTTCCTCAGCCCAAGACCCAGAAGGAGGTACGTGCTTTTATTGGCCTCACTTCTTATTGCAGACAATGGATTCCTCAGTATGCATTTCTAGCCAAGCCACTGATACAGTTAACGACACAGGAGGCAGCCGTATCGACTGTCCTCCCTTGGACATCTGAACATACACTCAGTTTCAATGAGTTAAAGAAAGCCCTATGTCAAGCTCCAGTTCTAGCAACACCGAACTACAGTAAGCCTTTTACACTTTTCGTCACTGAACGTGAAGGTACAGCATTATCTGTCCTCACACAAGATCAAGCAGGACAATACAAGCCCTGTGCTTATTTTTCGAGCACATTAGATCCTGTAGCCCAGGCTCTGCCTGCGTGCCTCAAGTCAGTTGCAGCCACAGCACTAGCTATCAGACAAAGTGATTCCATAGTATTAGGACATTCCTTGACAATACAAGTTCCACACTCCGTGGAAGTTCTTTTGAACTGAACACAAACTCAGCACTTGACAATTGCACGTTTGACAGGTTATGAATTGACACTGTTCCAGCCACACATAGAAATCAGACGCTGCAACGTTTTGAATCCTGCTACACTGTTACCATCAGTTACTTCGAATTCTGCCACACACGACTGTGTGGAAGTAGTTAACATCATGACAAAGCCAAGACAAGATCTGACAGATATTCCATTACCAGATCCAGACCTGACACTTTATGTGGATGGTTCATGTATGAGAACAAGTACAGGAGAACTAGTCGCCGCGTATGCAGTGACTACCGACACCGACGTTATAGAAACACACCGCATTGACACCCTGTCTGCTCAAGCAGCAGAGCTAGTTGCTCTGACTCAAGCCTGCATACACGCCAAGAACCTGAAAGTTAATGTTTACACAGATTCACGTTACGCATTTGGAGTCGTACACGACTTTGGAGTGCTCTGGCAGGAGAGAGGTTTCATGACTTCTCATGGAACCAAGATTCAGCATGGTCTCCTTATTCAAGCCCTGTTAGATGCCATACATTTACCGACATCCATTGCTATCATGAAGTGCAAAGCACATACGAAAGTTACTGACATTATTTCCCAGGGTAATGATCTAGCAGATCGCACAGCCAAGCTTACAGCTCAGACACCAGACATTCCAGTTAAGCCGACACAGACGCACATTCCAGATCAGGTCTGTCCCCGTATGAGGTCGTTTTCGGCCGCCCCCCTAACATGTGGGGTACTCCTAGACCCCGAAGTATTACCGATGTTTCAAGTAATATGCTGACAGATTACCTAGCTTCCTTGATGTCTGCCCTCAACTCTTGTCGTTCACAGGTTGCCGCGGCATTTCCAGACAATACCGAGGTGGCACCGCATGAAATCGTTCCCGGATCCATGGTCCTAGTGCGAAATTTCGATCGCTCAAGTCCGCTGGAGCCTCGCTGGAAGGAGCCCCGACAGGTCCTCCTCGCCACCCGTACAGCCGTGAAGTTGGAGGGACGCAAAGGCTGGGTGCATCTTTCGCATATTAAAAAATTTCATGGATTGAAACCAGTTTCAAAGAACATTTCCGAGGATTCTAAAGACTGTCAAAGTACTATTCTTAAGGACTGTCCCGCAAAAAACACTGATACTGCACCCTCCCTGTTAGAGAAAACTCCGCAACAGGAGTATAAACTCAAGTTAAGGTCTAGTAAAATAAGTCAGCCAGTTTGATTGTCTAAGTCCTCCCCTAGGTGAAACGGTTAGACCGGTTTCTGACATGTATAAAATAGACCCCCATAGTGAGAGAGTTAGTCAAAACTCAATCCGATGTATCGTTTTTCTATGTTTCATATTATTTCTCAGTATTATGATTTCCTGCACCAGTTATGCGTTTTACTTGTATTTTCCAGTTTCTCATGTAAATAAGTCTTCCAATGCTACAGTAGAGCACACGTT